>NC_141161.1:106614194-106649194 GCF_053477565.2 Lygodium microphyllum
TAAACTTGCGGTGCACGTTTTGCCACATGAAGAAGTAAAGAAGGTGAATGTTACTTCCAATTGGAGTCTGAAATATGTAAGGGATACCTTGGAATTGCTAGACAATACATCCCCTAGATATAAGTTCAAAGTGAATGGTGTAACAATTGGTAAAAGAGCCGAGCGCTTTTTCTTTTGTATGAGTTGTTTGTCTCCCACAATTGTGAGTTTTGAGCCTTGAGAATGAAAACTTGGCAGGAATTTATCTTAATAGACTATCCTTAAGATATTTTTTAATGGGAACTCATAAGCTATCATGAAGCAAGTTGCCTTTCGAATGTATATAAATAAAATGTACATTACATTTGATTTATAAGTGAAAATTTTCATTACACAATGAGGTACAAAAATTTCATATAAATGTACAAAGCCAAAATAATAAGGCTCGTGTATGCTTATGTTTGCTATTTTGATTCTTTATCGATTTCTTCAAAGATATTTTTTCTCACAGGGCATTTCTTTGATTGTTGAAAAAATTTCACCTTTACAGGTAGTCTCTTTTCTTGGGGCTTAAGAGGGGATGGATCAAATTTCAGAGGAGAGAGCATTGGCATTCCTTTTTTCTTAGACTCTACAGCAGTGGTCCCATTGCCTTTGCCCTTGCCCTTGCCTTTACCATTGCCATTGTCCTTACCCTTTCCCTTGCCCTTTCCCTTGCTTGTGCCCTTGGCCATTGAAGTTTTGGGAGGAAGAGGGGAGTCAGGATCATATGGTGTGATTGCCTTGTCCAAAATCAGCTCAATGCATCTCTCCCTTATCCACCAAACATATGATTCATGATAGTCTCTACACTGTAAGAATAAATGTTATAAGTTAGTGAAAAGAAATCATGATAAGGGTTACACAAACATCAAATGAAATTAACTTACATTCACTCCTTCTATTTGTAACAACTTTGAATCCACTGTTCTGCAAATGTTTGAGATAACTCTCCATCCACAAGAATGCGCATCGCTTTGCAATGGAACTTCTTGTAGAAGAAAAGTATAAGGCCTTTGAGGATCAGCAAGATCCTCGTATGTTGTATCCAAAAATGTAGAAACGAGTCTACCAGCACTGCAAAAGGAAGCTTTGTAAGTTCAAAATATTTTTTATAAATAAAATCAAAGTAAGTAATTTTCTTTCAACATACATTCGTGCTTGACCATGAACACCGCTGAGAGAATTCATAAAGATAATTTATCTTCAAAGACAATTAATGTAGATGAGACTTCAATGCCCTCTGCAAATTCATAAAATAGGTGAGTAGAAGGGTGAAAGCAAATGAATATAAATTTTCCTCTACAGAAAAAGAAAAATACATTTCTACATAAGGGAAAAAGATGTGGTAATTTGTCACACTATCGAAGCTACGAAAAAATGGTGAAATATTAGAACCAGATTTTGCAAATAGTTCCACAGAGAGAAGTGGATCAACAATATATATGGTTCTTCGGATATCGAGAGTGAGAGAGGAGACCAATGTCCTGCAGTCAATAGCAAAAGCTATTCAATACAAATTTCATCCAAAATATACTTGAACCTATAAGACTTAACTTACGCAAAAAAATATATATATAAGCCTTACCTTATGCAACAAAAAACCACGGAGTCAGATAGTTGGACATCCCTTTTTTCCAACATGGGCTTGTCCTCGAGAGATATACTAAGATATTCCTCCTCAAGTTCCGCAGAAACATTCACAAGAATCTGCCCATACACTTTGCCCATCCTCTCGCTGTTGACGGGAGCAAGTGATGCGGCTTTCCTCTTGTAAACATCGTCTTCAGTTTCAAACACCTCCTGATTTTTTTCACTCAAGAAAGACTCCTCCTGGGTGGCACCCCTTGTAGAGTAAAGGTGAGTAACATCCTCAACATTTAGCTTTTTCTCTTTCCTGGACAATTTTGGGGGAATGTTAAGGATTTCAAGGGCTTTTTGATCGTTGGAAGGCAAGGGCCTCAGCACTTTGTCAAACCTATACCTGACTCTGCTGATGATGCTGAAATCTTTATTCATAAGGGTGATCCTATGAGCATGGGCGGCAGCAATGTAAGCATCGTTCATGAAATCAATAACAAAATCTTCTACGGCCTCTTGCAGGGCAAGAATGGCTGAGAGTTGCCACTTCTTATTTAGACTAGAGACAATTGCCACTTGAGACAATCTATCAGAGATCTCTTTAACAACCCTTATAAAAACAGCTTTTGGAATGACATGCTGTGTAGCTCTCTGGGCTTTCCTGATCTCACCGAAACATCTCTACATATAGAAGAACCTGGACTTCCTCTTTCTCTTTTGTGGCTTGGGAGGTTCAGTGACTTCAGCAAATGTAGGCTCAGGTGCAATTGTAGGGGATGAATCTTTCACAGGGCAAGCCTCACCCTTTGCTTCCTCAACTTCAGGAGAAGAAACATTCATGGAAGATGTTAGGCCAACACCTGGTGTAGGGGGGATTTCTGTGGTAAAATGCTCTGGGGCCTGTGATGGCCCAACTTTAGGAAACTTGGAAGAGGGCTCCTCCTCAGATTCATCAAATTTTAACTTTCTTCTACCCCCATTGTCCTTCCCATCCAGATACACTCTTCTTGCAGTTTGCTTTGTCCTTGCCATCCAGAAAAGCAAAAATAACAACCAAAAGGACAATAACTGAAATAGCAAAAATCTGTAAACCCAACATGCTAATTGGCGCAAAAAGGGACGAAATGAGCAATTCCGATACGGCGTGATATGAACAAAACGATGAGAATGGAACAGCGCCCTCGCTCCGTATTGGAGACCACAATGCTGATACGGCGCGATATGGAGGAAACGAAGACAGCGTATGGACGCCCTCGCTCCGTATTGGCAATGACACAAGGGGGAAGTTATGAAACCTACTCCATATTGGCAATGACACAAGGGTGAGACCACAATGCTGATACGGCGCGATATGGAGGAAACGATGACAACGTATGGACGCCCTCGCTCCGTATTGGCCGATATGACGCGAGGGGGAGGTTACGAAAGCCTGGAACGATGGTATTCGCTCCGTATTGGCACACCTCGTTTTGACCAACGAAGCAAGGACTCAGCCAAAAGACCACCATTACAACGCGAGAGATTAGAAACGGAGAAGACGCAAGACTTGTATCGCACCATATCGGCAAGCAAGGCAGGAGAGCTCGAGAAATGAAAAGTGTACACGTAGGAAAAATAACCCCTTATATACCCACGTCAATCATGACACGTGTCGTCCGACGCTGATTGTGCCACGTGTCTGCATTTATGGTCCGTATGCTACGTGTCAACTAACAACCGGTCCACGTGGTTATCGGCCACATGTTGGCCAACGGCTACTCCCACGTGTCGAAGACCAACGGATAGTGCCAGATGGCATAATTCCGCGCCTACATAAGGGTTAGGATTGCACTCGGCCACTACTTGGCTAGGATTGTACATTCAAAGACATTGCACTCGGCCACTACTTGGCTAGGATTGACCCTGATTCCTTTTTTGTACTTCATAGTAATTTCTCAGAGGATGCAGCATGGCCCATACTTTGTATTAAAGCTCTTACAAGGCTTCTAGGTTTCTCAGGATTACAATATAATGCCCACAAAGTAATGTTTTTAGAAAAGACTGCAGCAATTAGGATTTTTGGCTACGGTCTAGGTTACTCTGCTTCTAGAGCAGGATACTTTTTGGCGTTTTCATCCTACGCCTTAGCTGCAGACCGAACTGATGTAAAATCTATAGCTGGCTACAAGAGAAAAAAATTTATACATTATAGAGGAAAGATTCCTGAGGAGGAAGAGAATCTGAGAGTTTTGGAAAACTAGCTTTGTATATATTCTTTCTTATATATAAAAGTGCGATTGCTCATGTGTCATTGCCGTCTTTTATCTGCATTCTTTGAAGTTGTCGTCGAAAAAACCAGTTGAATAGCTCCTCCAAAGCATTGCTTTTTGTAACTCCTCCCCCATGCCTTGTGCTTCGAAAATAACTTGTGCGTGCTTGATAATGGGATTTTTCCATGCCTTGGTTACTATAAGTTGCAAAGGGGCCATGCTCCTCCACAAAGAAAGGTCCATGAATATGAAGAATATGCTGCAATACAAAGTAACACTAATTTTATACCAATTGAAAAACCTATCAAAATAAGCCCATATTAAATAATTATTACTTTACCAGATAAAAAGCGATATCTTTTTCTCCCCATGCCTCTTTTATCTCCTGAACAAGCTTTGTGATTGATCTTTTGAACTCTTCCGCATATATATATGTTGTCTTATGTTGCCTGAGGAGTTTCAGAAAAACATCAAGGTGTATCCAGACCTCCATTCTAAGAAACGCAAGCCTCGGCGTGCTTGCAACATTTGTTGTGATCTCACATAGCTCTCTCCAACACTCCCAAGCCGCATTCACCTACCTTCCTGAATGGTTTCCTAAGAATCGTCTAGCTTTTGAGCCTCCCATAGAGACATCGGCCAAGATATCTCTTGTTTTTCCTGAAAGTATTGGATCGTTTCTATCTTATGTTGCCTGAGGAGTTTCAGAAAAACATCAAGGTGTATCCAAACCTCCATTCTAAGAAACGCAAGCCTCGGCGTGCTTGCAACATTTGTTGTGATCTCACATAGCTCTCTCCAACACTCCCAAGCCGCATTCACCTACCTTCCTGAATGGTTTCCTAAGAATCGTCTAGCTTTTGAGCCTCCCATAGAGACATCGGCCAAGATATCTCTTATTTTTCCTGAAAGTATTGGATCCTTTCTCAAGTGAACTTGGCCCCCATGAAATCTCATTTTCGATAGCAATGCCTCGCATTTATCAATACACTCATCTGATAAAGATAATGGCTTAATGGAATATGCGTAGTCAAGATGCAACCTGAGAAGCTTATCGATTATTCTAATCTCTGCATGCAAAGTACAAATATGAACATTCTTAAGAGAGATGGAAAGCATGGGATCCTAGATGTCTTCTATGTTTTTAAATTTACTCAAATCTATAGAGTCTCTATTTGGGGCTCTTCTTACTGGTCGCAAACTACACCAATCTTTGGATCCAATACTTTCCATGCAATAAATGCAAGGTTATTTTGCATTTGCACCATTACATATTCCAAGCATACATTTGATAGTTTTCAAATCAGCACTCATATGCCATTCCACATTAAATTTACCAACCCCATCAACTACCAACATTTCGCCTTCACTTTGAGACTTAATGATATTTGGAATACCTGTATGGTTGAACAACCATTTCAACGTTTGATGATTTTCAATTGGTACCTGGGCTGCACCAATCCACCAAATCTCCATCTCGAATTCGATCTTATGCAATGGAGCTTTGCCCTCACCATTGCCATGGTCCAATCCCATGTTCATGAGGCAAATGCTAATTCTTTCCATCTTCTGTCCCTTTTGAATTTGTGCTTCATCCAACTTCAAGGCAAACTTTAGAACACCATAACTTTCTTCTACTGTGATTTTATACATGTGAACCATTGCAATTTGCACCTTTTTTAGATCAACCCATATATTGTTAAACTCATTGTAATCAAAAATTGCCTGTTTTTTTTGTTTTTCATAGGACATAGACCTTTCGATGTGAATGTAATCTCCAAAAACATGTGGAATCTTGCGATTCATGGAAATTCTTGCAATCGAAACTGCAAGGGCTCGGGGCAATCCAAATATAGTTACCCTATTGTGTTTAAGATTTTTAAACCATAATCCAGAGATAGCACGATAACCTTTTCGACTTATACCCACAGTATCACATGTCTCTACGATTTCATTTGCTTTCACTGTGCCTTTTAAATCCTTCACTAACTCTCTGAGAGTTGGACCTCTCAAATCCACATTTTCTGGTGACTTAAGAATCCTCAAAATATCTTTCTTATTCATGGTTTCCTTCAAAAGTTTGATTCTTTCCTCATTCTCTCGGATATTTATGCCTAGTATGTTAGAGACATATTTCTTTGTAAGATTTAGTCTCCTTTTCTTTGCTCTCTCACACAAGCTGGTTATATTTTTTAATGGTCTCTTCCTCTCTCTAAATCCTACTGGAGTTTCTCTCAAGAGTGTTAGCTTATCCTGCAATGACTTGTTAACATTTTTCAAAATATCAATCTGACTTGTTAACTCTAAAATATTTGTTTGTGTAGTTTCTAGTGCTTTTTTCATTTCGTGCATTTGAGCTATATATGTGTAAGATGCAGAGTATAACCTTATACAGTAGCCAAGCATTCCAGTAGCCTTCTCCAGCATATCTTATATAGTCATGGACATTCAAAAAAGGAGGTGGTTTACCTATAGAAGGATCCGTGGAATAGATATTTCCATCCACCCACAAATCTATATGCTTCATTCCTTGTGTTCGCAACCTGTTGGCTTCAATCTCATCTATCAATACTCGATGATGTATACTTCTCCAAGATGTGTAAGTCGGATCTAGCTAAATAGATAGCTTGTATTTACGTGTGCTTGAGCCTGTGTTATTTGAAGTAGTATTACTAGACATTCTAGCAAACGAACCGAGCAAGAATCTCACAGTGATAGGAAGCAAGTGCAACAAAAGGAATGGTAAAAGAGAATAGTGTGTAGAAAGAAAATGCGGGAGCAAACAAATGCGAAGTTCGTATGAAAATCTCGGAAATACAAAATCTCTCGAGTTCCAAGACAATAAACTGCCGAAAAGGTGACCCCTGACCTGGATTAAAAGATGAGGGCAATTAATGGCCGACCTCTTCAATGAACCAAATATTCTCTCATTAATCACATCTGGACAACCAAATTTAGAGGTTTTATTCTTCCTAAACCTCAACTAATTAGCAACTTAATCACTTTCTTACAAGTGCCATTTTTTAAGCGTTTTTTGCCCTAATCTCTCTCTCTCTCTCTCTCTCTCTCTCTCTCTCTCTCTCTCTCTCTCTCTCTCTCTCTCTCTCTCTCTCTCTCTCTTTTATTTTCTCCTTCTCAAAGTGTGTGAAAAACTATATTCAAAAAAATTTTAATTAAAAAAAGTTTTAAAATGTGTTATTAAAAAAAATTAAATTAAAAAGTTTAATCTAACTGAGAGAGAGAAACAAAGAAACTTTTGATTTAAAAAGAAGTTTGATTTAATTAAAGGAGACAGAAAGAGAGAAAAAAAAAACCTAGGCCCTACACATGAGAGAGAGAGGGGGGGAGGAATTTAATTAAAAAGGGAAGGGCGTTTTAATTTAAAAAAAGGAGGTGAGGAGAGGAGGCTTTAATGAAAAAAGAGAACGGGAAGAGAAAATGAGATATTACACGTGAGAAAGAGAGGAGGGGAGGGGGTTTTAATTAAAGAAAGGAGGTTTGGAAAAGGAGGTAGGTTCGAGAAGCCCTCTGGAGGTTCGTGGCTTTTTGAACCTATAGCTAAAATAATACAGTAGTAAGATAGGGGTGGAAGTGTCTAATTACAAATTGCAATAAGTCCAAGAAGTCATCATTAAACTTTGACTATAGAAACAAACAACATAGGGATTCTAGATTGGTTTTGCATCTTAAACATGACCCATTTCCTATTCCTAACTTGATAACTCTCTCCCTTGTCCAAGTACCTTTGTGAGGGATTAACCAAATCAAGGTACAATTTTTGGCAAGATGTTAGATGATCAAAGTGTCCTATATCTAAACTCCCACTGTTTAGAATTAACTTAATGTACCATTTTTCATTACATTGCCATTTAGTTTACTCGATGGGGGTAATATTGGGCAATGCTAAGAGTGGTTGGTCATTGTCCCAAGTAAAATGTATGGGATTAAACTATCCTCTTGGCTAGATAGCCCTAAAGATACTACGTTACACTTAGAGTGGTTGGCCATTCTCCCAAGTAAAATGTATGGGATTAAACTATCCTCTTGGCTAGATAGCTTTGGAGATACTCGATTACACCTAGATATCATTTCCATAATCAAATCCAACCCCCCTTTGTTCAATTGGTGTTTTGTTTGGATTGTATTAGGGTTGAGCCACCCTATTCTTTAGAGATCCCACAAATTCTCCCATTGTTGTATCCGTTTTTCTTTAGTAGCTTATATCCTTCAAGGAAGTGTTGTCTAGGGATGTCTCCACCAAAGAAGATTACAACCTTTGAGGAAGAAGTACTAATTCTTCAACAAATGCCTCCATGTCAAAAGCATCGCTAACACTCCTTTATCTTTGGGGAGTATACAAGTGCTACATGCCATTTGGGTATCCTCTTGTTTCACTCTTTCCACAAAAAAATGTCTACATATTTATTGTAGTTCCTTTAGAGTTATGTTGGGGGTTTCCAACATGACAATATGTGTTGAGATTGATTAGGGTGTTTTTGAGTACCACAACCCTTCCAACAATACTATTTTGGAAGCCTTTTCAAAATTTTAATATTTTCCTTAACTTAGCCATAACCCATCATTTGTTTTATGTCCCCATGAAACCCAAGGGGTGCCTAGAAGTCTAAAGATATTTCCATCCTCTATAACAAAGCATCTTTCAAAAAAAGATCCATATAGGAGGGGATTGATTAAGTTCCTAATACTTGTTTTGTTTTGATTAACTATTGAACATAAGTTAAGACAAAAGCTAGAGACTCATTGCCAAAACCCGGCACGGCATTATGCATAGTTCCATGAGCATTATCAACAAATCGGTCAAGCGTCACTTCTTTATTACAATCTACGAAGGAGATACCTTCAAATTTCAACATCAATCTCTAATTGCATTAACCAGCCTAGTGCATCTACAAAAAGATTAGGGGGGAACGGGGGTATCCTTGTCGTATTCTCTTAGCAAGAAGGGGGATTGAGAATGCCATAAACAAAAACTCTAGAGGAAGCATTGCCAAAAATAACCATGATATACTATATGAATCATTTGCGAACTCCATGTCATGCAAGGAGGAGTGAAACACAATCTCATTCAAGCTTGTCGTGAGCCTTGTCAAAATTAATTACAAAAATACAAAATATTCATTTCGGTCTTGCATTCTCCACCCCTTCCCATAAAGAAATGGTAAAATGTAGGATATACCTTCCCTTAATAAACCCTCTTTGTTCTCTCCTAATCTAGAGGTCTAGATAACTAGAGATCCTTCTCACAGTAGCCTTGGAAAATATCTTTTAGGTTGAGGTCCCAAGGAGTCTACCTATAAGAAATCATCTATAATATAATGTGCATTCAAAGGATATTAAGAAATACCCTTTCTTTACATGCTATAAGCTTTAAAATGACCCCATTTACTTTACTAAACTTACGGACTTTTTTCAACTTGTAATTAAAAAACTCCTTTTGTAAATATAATCTTTTAAATTTTACTAGAAATAATACCCTTTCTTTTGAACTCACGTGGTATCTTACATGTTCTATAAGTTGGACCCCCTCGAGTTGAGGTGAGACAAGGGATAGCCTCTCCAATTAAGAGAAATGTGTTGTCATCTCTTTATGGATGAATTTGATAATCTACATTGATGTTGTGGGGGAAGTTTCCATAATCAATAGATTTCTTACATATAGCCATCAAAGGGGGATCAAATTCTATTAAAGCACATGAAAGAAATCATTGGGCATCCCATCCAATCTCGGGCTCTTTTCCTTTCCTAAGTTCATTATTATGTCACATCAAGTTCTATCAAGGAGATTTCTTGGTCAAGAATAGTGACCATAGATTAAAGGACAATTCTGGGTCTACACCTAGCTATCTTAGCTCTATATTTTGTCTTTTTGGAATTGTAGGTGGGTGTACTAAAGATATTTCCAAAGTAACTATTCACCATAACAAAGTTATGGGCTTGGTCAATAGCTCTATTTCTTTTCTCATCAATTAGTAGAGGTAGTAACTCCATCTCATTCTTTTTCTTTATGAGGTTGAACATCTCCTTGCTCACCTTGTCAATCTTGACTACTCTCACAAAGTCAAAATGTATAGAAGGACTTGCCTAGCCTCTACTCCTCACCTTATCCCTTGGGCAATTTAGTTATGTAATCCCATAATATCATGTGTGTTCAAGGCCCAACTTAAAAACCCCTTGTCTCTAAACTTTTCATGAAATAAAGCATAGCCTTTTGGTATTCACTCTATGAATACCCCTCTTTAATGATAGCCTTTTGTGCATAAAAAGCTTCCAAAAAATGGATTATACACTTATATATTTGTGGGTGACACCCCAGTCTTTTTTAGAAGTAGATTAATTTTATGTAAGTCTATGCTTTCAAATTCCCCGAATTAACTGTATATTCAAGTGGCATACATTATGTATACTTCTAGGATCTCACCTCCTTTCTTTGTGCAACGGTTGTTTTTTTAAGTTCTGTAACCAATTTTTAGGTTTGCATAATTTTTTGTTGTTATGCATCATTAGGGGAGAGCAATTAAGAGAATGTCCATTGCCATATGTCCTTGAAACTCTTTTGGAAATGATCTAAGCTTGAACAAGCTTGGTTCACCATGAAAACAATTCAAACTTGATGATATTATCATATCTAAAAAGGGACAATCGTTTTGCCAAATGATCTGACATAGCGATGTCCATATTTGACCAAGTAAAGGAATTCTCACAATCAATTTTAAACAAGCTATGATCATTTTTTTAATTCTTAATGTTGCCCTTATTCAAAAATTTGCCTTCAATTCTCTCTACCATATTGAAATTCACTATGAGTTTCAAAGGACACTTGAAAAGTTGCAAAAGATTCCAAATTTGAAATCTACAGGAATAAGGGTAATTAGCATAAAAATAAACAATAGAAAATTCTTCCTCAACTTTAAAGATAACATCAACCCATTGGCTGTTGGGATCTTTCCAAACACTTGATGACATTTGCTACACCTCACTTCTAACTTTGTGTTTAGTCGTAGGCCAAGTGGCCACTAGTGAAATGCTCACCACATTCATATCTAAAACATTCTCTACAAGTTTGATCTCTTGTAAATAAACACAATCAAGAAGCAATTTTGCCAAGGACACTATTTACTCATTTCTCATTTTGTCTCTTTAAGGTTAGACATCCCTTTAGTACTATATGAAATGACTTTAAAAGACTTAAACATCATTTGTTCATATCGATTTTCCCCTTTGGTTTTGCTACTTTGCTTTGGGGGCTAGGCATCACTAGCACCCAATTTGAAAAACCATCTATTAGAGCCTGAATTACTCTCTCTAGAAATAGGGGCTTTATCTTTTGTTATCTATTTATCAAATTCTATCTCAATTTAATTCATGTCACATTTTATTAAAGGGGTACAAAGATTATATTCATTGTCTTCCTTGACAATCTTAGCTCTCATGTCTCTTACAAATTGAGAGCTATCAACAAATTCTTGTTTATCATCATCAAAAGAGATCTTCTTGCTTTGGAGCCTACTTGGTCACATTATTATCTATCTCTTTTTTACCCTTGCTAAAGATTTCTACATGGTTTCCAATATCCTTTGGTTCTCCAAGGTCCATTGACATAGGAGAAAACTTATTTTGAGCTTTTAGTATGTCGACTTTTATTCATATGAATATTGTTGTTCTTCCCTTTTTTGTGATTCATTGTTTATTTTTTTCCGCGGGTTTTTTTTTTTTTTTTGGGGGGGGGGGGGGGGGGGGGGGACGCTTTAAGTACATTGTCCATAGAAGGTCTACTTGTTCTAAAATGTGGGATTATTAAGAGTTGTGTAGTAGCGTATGCATATAGCTTTGCCAAAAGTGCCATTCTACAAAATGCATATTAGGGAGAGGACCACAACTAGCCATGATTGAGAAAGGGATCAAATCAAAGTGGATAGATGCAAATCTTGTGCCCTCTAGATTCCCTATCATTGTCTCCTTGGATGACAATGAGGAAGCATGTAAAGGCCATTCTTGGGCCTCTCCTAAGGGGAAACACTTGTGGGCTTGCATCAAGACAAAGCAGAATACCCTGAATGGTAGAGATTTGTGGTGCTCTACGTAACTAATACATGAGACAAAGTGATTAATTCATTTGACGAAATGAGAACTAGATTGGCTAGTTACCAATCTTCCATCACATATGGATTCTACCAAAAAGGATATAAGAGGGATGGAAGCCCAAGCCACTCATGCACCATTTTCCATTCATCAATGGGCAAGCAAGATCAATTATGTTAGTGCTTTGAATGACAAGACTCCTAATGCTAGTACTTTTGGTTCGAAGATGCCATTGTTAAGTCTCCCAAGAAAAAGGTAAGAAGATTTGAACTTCATTAGAAGCAAATACATAAGCAGGCGTGTCCTTTCTTCCATCCACAAAGTGGAAAAGAGATTGTGAAATATATATTATGTGTGAAATTTGGCATGGATAAGGCCTTTGCCATAGGGGGGGCATAACCAACTCCCATTTTGATAAGCATGCACAAACAAATACATATAGATGGATTCTTAAGAGCCACAAAGATGTATTGCAAATAAAAAGCAACTTATTATGTGTTATGCATACCATGTACTTTACTGCAATCAAGGATTTACCTTTGAACTTCTCAAAATCACAATGGTAATTTTTGGGGCATGTGTGTACCCCAAGAATAAACGTGAATGATGAGTAGTGTAGACACACTAATACGAATTCTGAAATGGAGTCATGGAAAGCCAGAAAAGAGCTTTGTTAGGGAATTCTTAAAAATATCGTTCCTACAAGAGTCTTTTCTTTTCCATTTTGATCCATGATAGCAATGACCTTACCCTAGAGAATATTGTTTGTGTAGCTTTTCTATAGGCTAAAAGAACTGGCTTTGGCACTTCCATGCTAATGGCCTCGCTTTCATTCAATTGTGAAACGACCGAAACAAAATTTGATGCATTGATGGCTCTATTGGACAAAATACCTCTATTTCTAGCAAAGATTATTGGCTTTGCTTCAAAGGTGCATCACGCATGCAAGGTGTGGACAATAGAGTGCTTGCTAAGCCCAAAGTGAGAGTGCCACATGTGGTTTGTGTATGTTATGTTGCTCACTGCGCAGTCCTTGAGATTTTGAAGGCATATAAAAATTTGATGAAATGTAGTTTTATGGATACTTTTATCAATAAATCTCATGCATGAGTGGAAAGATCTACTCAATAGGTGCTTTTTAAAGCTTATATATGGGAGCTCTTGAACAAACATTAGGAGACTCGCCTAGTCTCTTAATCTAGAGTCAACTCCATAACTAATTTTTACCTGTGCAAAAACTATCCCACACAATCCATGCTTCCATGTGATCTTGTGACATTTCTTCTTTGTACTACCACTTAAAATATTAGGTATTATCTTGAATATAGATACATGATCCATGTATCAGTCTTGCTTTATGAAGGACCCTGTGAATCAATTGCTCATTTGATGGTATGCAATGGCCATCATGTAATGCATGGTCAGTTGTAACTCATACTTCTAAGTAGCTCTTATTTATTGGTCTTTTTTCAATGATAAACTTGTTTTTATTTTCTTACTAAGCTTAATTCCAAGCTCATTACCCATGAGAGGGTAACGCAATGTTGAGCTGCTCAATGGTGGACTTGAACCTAGAACTTAGTGTTTTGAATGGAAAGCCCTAATAGTTGTAGTTCATGTTAATTTAAGAAGGTTGGAATGCCTGTTAAACAAGTTTTTAGCCTTCTCCAATAGAGTAAATAAGGTATCAACATCCAAACTTGCTGGGGGTTAAAGGCTGCCTATACCTAGCCGCCTACATTTACTTATATACAGGCCCGCACACTTGTACATTGCAAGTGGCAGGCACCCGTCACAGTCACTTAATTCTTTATTCCTTTAGTGACAAAGAGAATAAAAGAAGGTAGGTCACACATTGTTGTGACCGTTGGAATTCTTACATATCAATCTCTCTTCTTGCTTGAACCTCCATAGCTCTTGTGCCCTTCTTGCTTCTGCTACTGCTTCCACCTTCCACTCACCTTTTTAAAATGACTTCACAAGATAACTTATTCATATTATCATTTCCAAATTCAATACCTTGAAGACTCAACCTATCTTATGTATTGATTAGATTATCTCTTAGCTTTAGAATTGTTACACATACATGTCATCTTTAATGTGAATTGATGGATCGTGCTAGATGTATCTCCCAAACTATAATATAGAAAGAATTTCTTTCATTATCATAAACCTTTGCAAATGCTTCTTTGGAATGGGTAATCTTCTAATAAAAGGTTTCCTACATTTGATTTTCTACTTCCAAATTAGTTTGCCTATAAGTTTTTATTCAAATGTTTATGAATTTGAAGGCATATGTGAAAATGGCAAACAATCTACTTAAGAGAATTAGAATTGCCTTTCGAAAAATGTTCTTCAAGAATACATTTAGAGGAATTTTGAGAAGCTATTGAAGATGTTTAGAGGATATATGCTCATGTTACAAGAGTGATTATCAAAAGTGTATGATGGATTAGAAACCATGACATTGATGATGTGTTTGAGAGAAGTGATGTAGGGAAGTGAAGGTCATGTTCAAGACTTTCGACGCTCTAAAAGGTTTGCCAAAGTAGGTTCACCTTCCATGTGCAAGTTAAGGGCTTGTAGACCCTACTTCCAAGTAAGAAGAGGTTCCGGAACATATGAAGAGAGAGGTTGTATGGAGCCATGAAAAGAACATATTAAGAGGAGAGGTTGTATTGAGCCATGAAAAGAACATATGGACCATTCATGTGATGCCATGTGTACAAAACTCCTACCGGCTAAAGGACTACCTCCCATGTCTAAGGTAACTCCGTTAACTCCAACCAGTTGAGTTGAGAGATGTAGGCGAAGATAGTCGAAACCAATGATCGACTCGGTTGATTGATAACTTGATTATGTGGATGTGCGCAAGGAAAATGTACCTGCACCTGCCCTGGCTCATCTAAGAAGTAACATGCGATGCGATGCGATATCGCCAGAAACAAGTATGAGAGGGTGATTTCTAACTTTGAAGCTGCAAGCGTATGAAAAGTACAAGATCCCATTGTCACTCATGTCAAGACGCCATCACCATTCTTGGAAGTTCAGGCTGGTCATGATGCTCTTCACTCGTGCCAAGACGCCAATGGAATATATGGCTTGCTCCTCTCTCTCTCTCTCTCAGACCCTAGACTCCATAGGCCGGTGGGTGGACTGTATGGCATAATAGCAATAGAGTGGGTCTACCGTCTCTCTCTCTCCCGTCCCTCTGCATGCCTGTGTACTAACAACACAGCATCTTTAATGGCGTCTGCTCATCTGATCTGATGGGCAGCATCTGCTTGAGTAAATGCGTCCAATTGGAAAGAAACACCCATCTCTCTCTCTCTCTCTCTCTCTCTCTCTCTCATGTATTCATATCACATCACACTGTCCTCGTCTGCTTTACCTTTGCTTCTTCTTCCACCTCCCCATGACATGATCGAGTGATGTCCCTTCCAACTTCCGACTGACTCCCTTCCTTTAATCATGGTGTGTTCCTTGGAATCTGCAGCCCAATTTTTCCTTGAATGTCGCCAAAGCCCAAATTTACAAGTTCCCTTCCTGAATGTTCTCTTCCTACCTTGGGACTCGTTGATGATGCCTGCACTTCACTGTTCACATTCAAAGAGAGTTTTCTCTCTTCCGCCTAACGTTCAAATTGCTCTCTTATAACATGATTATCTATCTAATCAAAGTTAAATTCATAATCTAGGAAAGGCTTGCAATTCCTTAGTGAAATTAACCCCATCCATTTAACCCGAGGGGTAGTCACATGGTGGAAGCCAATAGACTACAAGTCTATAAGGTAGTAAGTAATATCAACATTGTTAAAGGCTTTTATGTGTAACCCAATATTGATTTGCTAGTGTCACTTTATTGGCTCATGAATGTCACCTTGAAAATATGTGAATTTTTGGGCCAACAAGGCTAGCCATTGCATTCGTTTACTTTGCAAAAGCAATCTATTATTCCTTTTGATAATCTATTCAAATGGTCAGGTCATGTATCAAGTATAGTTGTAGCCCTTATCGGGTAAAGGGTCCCAGAGTAGGCACCTATCAATGGCCCATGAATTCACATAAATTTCATAGCATTCATAAGTGTCGTTGATCATAATTTGTTTACATTGTTGTGACGAATCTATAAAATATTTCTTGTGTGATTTCTTGCCATTCTTAGCTTCGTGATTGGGATACCCAAATTTCATGAGAATTAAAAAAGGCCCTTTGATGTATGTCACAAGGGGCAATGAAAAAATTCATGAGCATGCCAATAATGCCACAAAAATTGAACCATCACAAACAAATAATAAGAAGCCACAACACATTGAGCTAACCACTCCACCCTTCAAAGTGCCACATGACTAGCTCATGTCAGTATTTCAAAAATGCAATAGTGTTAGGGGCCACAATTTTAATGGCCCCCTTCCCCTAATCACATCCACTTCTTTCTCTTTTCTTTTACAAAATGATTTTTCTATTCCTTTTGGTCTTATCTTTCCATGTGGTCAATTCATGTATCCTTACATCCTCTTCCACGTATTCTTACAATGTAAATTTCTTTGAACAAGATCCATTATATTAAATACTCTAAATTCCCATTTTCTCTTCTGGTGCTATCAAGTTGGCTTCTCATCTAAAGAAATTTCCCAAAATCAACAATTTGAAAGGGCAGACCCCTCAATGAGTTTACTTCTCGTCTAGAACGATCTCCCAAAGTCAAAAAACTTATATAAGGCCAAGATCCCTCAATGAGTTGAAATGTCTATTTGGTTGTAAAAACAAGTAAATTTTGATATGTGCAATTGATTTTCAAACCCTTAACTACCAATGGCATAAGTTAATCTTTTAAGGAGTTCAATTCTTCTATTCTTGAACATGATATTATTAGAAGCCATAAGGCTAAGGAGAAATCACTAATGAAGGTTTCTACTCATTTTCAAATCTGGGTAAAAACATCATCCCTTATTTAACAAATGAATTGAAAGGTCAACTACACAACCTTGACCTAAATAATGTAATTAAATATTCAATCAAGCAATCTCTTGCATCAAGATCATCTCCAAATAGTAGAAAACATCCAAGAAAAAACTAGCTCTCAAAGCAAATGATTTACAAAATTCAATACTACCCTATGTTGATGCATTGAGATAGTCAAGGTCTCATCTACATGTGACACCCAATCAATCATGCAATCAAGGTTGTGACATTGTCTTCACAAATATGGACTCTTTTTATTTGTCCAAGTGCACAATAATGCTCATGCATGTCATATCACTTTTAAAAATAAATATATTAGCTTTGACAACTTGAATAAATGCTTGTTTATTGCTTTTGCCAAAACTATAGACTAGTGACAAATGTCTTTGAGTTATGTTTGCAACAAGACTAAAACATAAGATGTTCCCTACTAGAGTTAGTATGAGCACCTTCACTATGAATATTGGGCATTGGAGTTAAGTTTGACCTTTCGCTTGAGTATAAGGTTCTATATAGTTACTACTCACCTCATATTGATATAATTGGAAAATTTTAGATAAAACTTCTAAACATTTAATGGATATTTCCTTATCCATTTCGTTGGACACATAAATTCTCATGAAATTCTTTGGTTATTACAAGGCTGCATAGAATTTGGATATCGAAACTTGTCAGATTAGGAGATCTATTGAGGCATTTCAACATTGTGGCATTCGATAGGGTGGAATCTCCTTCATTATGCAAAAACCTAAGCGCTACATAAAATTTAAAAAGTTACTTTTTTTGTATCAACTTCCCTTTACTCATGAATGTAGGCTAACATCGTAGCATGAACTCTATTAACACTAACATATCATTTTTCAAGCCCAATTTCACTCTATTTCCTTCTCTTATGTCATAGATCAAAATAAGTTCTTCCAAACAAACTAATCATATACTAAGGCATTCAAATCAATGTACTACCTATGTTATGCCAGGGAGAGAGATGATGGACCTATTCACGCCAAGTCTAAGGTGCTAACCAAACATTAAACTAATATGGCATGCCAAAAGAATACTAATGTCACATGCTCTAATTCACTACTTACTATCAATTTTCAAGTTACTTTTGTCAAATAATGTTTCATGTCGCTATTAATAATCATTTAATGCAAACTATTCTAGCCACATACCATTCACCAACCAATCCAAGCCATGTCATCTTCCATTGCCCATTGTGGTTCCTAGTTCCTAGCCTATTACAAACCATATCAACGTGTGAACATATGAATTAACCAACAAGTTTCCAATGTGATTGCAAAACTTAGCCTGGTAGGAACAAGCCTAATATTGCCCACTTTTCCTACTTATAGATCCAACCATGGAATGTTATGGAGCCACAATATACACCACCTTCAAATCAAATTAGTTTGGCAAGTAACAAGAATTGCTTAAATTGATGAAAGGAATGAGAAAGCATATGCATTAACAAGCGTTTACCACTTCATTAGCCATTAAGGAGCTCAAGAAGCACATTTTTTGCCATACACAGACATCCACCTTTAGATTAAATACATTGTGCAATGGTATAAGTTATCTACTCTTTTCTCAATGCAAGAAGGATTACAATTGGTGTTGCATTAACAACCTACTTGAGATTTGAATAAACTTTACTATTGTTGCAATTTGACTTGTATAGCAACCCTTTTCCAATATTCTTGTCCAAAGCCAACTAATCACACAAAATGCAAGTGTAGTTCTTCATGTGGTGTCAAAAATGTTGTTATATTTTATTTCTTCTAAGCTTTGTCACATACATCATTTTTCATATTCCACCATGACATGAAACAAGACAAACACACATATTCACATCCTTGTACATATAACCTATCAATATATGGACTTCAATCATCATTTCCTCATGTAGCTAAATTGGCATTATATTTGGAAATCATTAACCATACAACACAATATGAGGCTATCCAAACGGAAACACGATTTGATACGTGCAAAGAGTGGCCAAATAGGATCATCAGAGAACCAAAATGTACAATCAACCTAGCATCACTCTATAGACCATAAATCACATTATTAACTATTTTATTATGCATGACCATCTAAAGATTAAATTCCTCCGAATGGCTTATATTATTGAATGTAAAATTTTGATCATTCCAATATAGTTGGGCAGCTTATCCCACTTTTTAAGTATCAAAGTATTGAATGCATATTCAATTCTAATATGATGCATAAACTCAAATCAATGGATCTTTTTATAATTTATAGAACATGAATGGCCAAACTCAAATCAATGTGAATCTAATGAAGATTTCAAATTGTATGGCATTGGATGCTAAAATGGCAACACCTTCAATTTGTTTGATGAGTACAACACCAATTTGGATTGCCCATGCAGGAATGGCTTCTCCTTTTGTGCGAGGTTTTGAAGTGTAAGTCATTTTCATATATTAATGTAGCAACCACACATTGGCACACTACCATTGAGTCCCTTTTCATGAATCCTTGTCGTGTTTGTTGCATGGTTTTCATTTGTTCTTGCACTTTGTTTCTCATTTGTATGCATATTCTTCATTTTTGCAAGTCAATAACAAAAGATTGTCAAAAAGATGGCATGCATACTTCAATTGCATTGTGAACAACCCAAATGGCATCTCCTTTACATACTATGGTACCATTTGAAGTGGCCAAAACATCTAGAGTCCATTATTGCCTTTGCTTTAAGGCACTAGGCATCCATTTCCAACGTGTCAGCCTAATATTTTTGCATATGTACATTACTGCTAACATGTATGTATCAACACATAAAGCTACTTGTTTGTACACTGTTGGAATCTTGAGACTAACTTCTTATAACTCACAATCGGGAATTTCTTTTAATTCACCAATTCTAAAACATAGATGCAATGGCAAGTTTGATGCACCTTCCAATGTTCACATTCAGCTCAATAATCCGCATATTCCACTTTCTCTTAGAGAACCATGCCAAACAATAAGAAAGGATAATGCCTTCAATGTGCTTAAAGCGAAAAATGTCTACAATATGTACTTAAGAGGGGGACTCTATCCTACACATGCAATATCACAAACAATTTCAATTTGCAAACATTTATTTGCAAGGCTACAAGAGATCCGTAGACATCAAGGTTGCACCAATATTCTGACAACACATTTTCTAGGCATAGAAAATGGCATCCAAAAATTGAAGGTAATGTCTTTTGCAACTTGCATATATTTTATAATTCCTTACCAATTTTATCATCGTTCACTAGCCCGAATTCTCAAGCCAAGTGCAAGTTTCTACCTTCAGAATTATAGAGTAGTGTATTGGTGACTAGCTTAAAAATGACCAGCAAGAGATCACAATTCAATAATAGGAACTCACATTCGTATCACTTAGGAGGTTGGCTTACCCTTCTAGCAAGAAATCAATGAATACCAAGAGCATTCACTATCTCAATTCCCAATATAAGGTATTTCGATCTGCCCAAAGATAGCATTGCTTTGTTCAAGACTTTATTTATAACACATTCATGCTTGTTTACAATATTTACAATCATTTGAATCTGGCTTTCTAAGTTGCAAGACCTTTGTAACCACAAATACTGACATCAAATACGTGGCCTTCCAAAACTACCCACTTGACCTACTAATGCTTCATCTTGATTGACTGCTTGTGCACATAGTGCATCAAGCTACATCATGATTACGTAATGCAAAAAGTAACTGATAGTAAGAAGGATCATGCACATTAAAAGGCATCTACTAATGCATCCATAATGTTTACAAAACTGATCACATATTTCAAAAGATGTTGAATGTTAATATGTGAACATAAGCACAGCCCTTGTAAAACTAATGGTCTTATCCACTGAAATGTGGTGCTGAAATAGAGGCTTTCTTGTGCATATTAACGGAGAGCTAGAAAGTGGTCACATAATTGAGCCTCATAGATTTCTGTGAAATCATAGTTGTCCCCCTTGAACACCCCTTCTGCCTATCTAAGAGCATCATAAAATCTCCACAACAGGTGACAGATTGAAGATTGCCTCACGAAAGAGTATTGATTCTTGAGGGGAGGAAAGGATGCATACAAAATGGTGGTGGTTAGACAAGACATACAAAAGCCCCGAAAGTTTAACTCAGCAAAAATGCCTCGAATGAACAAGATCTTGTGACAACACTTGTACCATAACCATAAATCCACAACATTGATGAGGCTGCTTAGATCATGGTTCTTTCTGCTGGATCTTTTTAATAGACCACCAGTCACTTTTTCTGTTTATCATTCATTTATTGCGACATCGGAACCGAAGTATTCTGTTAGAATATGGTTCAAGAAAATTCTGTGGAGGCTCTCACAAACAAATGCACAAGGACATACCAGACTGTGTAGGACTGTCTGAAGAAATCCCCCCTGCTTGAGATCTTATCTGTTCCCAAGCCAAAGTACAAACTTGATTTTCTGAAAAAGTACACCCACAAAGACCCCACAATTTCAGAATACGACCCCTCATGCTAGAGATAGAAAATTAGGTAACGTCTAAACTCCATCACTAATGTACTGCTGCTGATGTGGGTAGTCTCCCAGTAGGGTGTGAAGCTGATTGCTTACATCAACCATTCAAGTGATGTTAGGAAGCCCTGAGACTCTATAGGAGCCTGAAGTGTCCCCTGAAAATCTGCTTAAGAAGGGCCTGGTCATCCTAAAGGATGCTGCTAATCTAGTAAGACCTGGCATACTTCCTGAGAGGTCGTCTGGTTGGAAATGTCCATCTGCTGCAGAACCTCCAGTCAAATCTGAGTACTATGGACCTGGAGTTCCAAGATTTAGCCTGCAAATGCAATCTAAAGTCTGTTATAGCCACAAAATCAAAACCATGAAAGATGTTCGATGACCTCCAACTCTATTGCAAGTAGCTCCTTCATGGCATCATCACTGTCATGCACCGTTCTATGTGCCATTCTATATGGAGAGACAACTCCAACTACAGTCATTAGGCAGCTAAACAGGTTATGAAAGTTGATAATTCCACAATGGAGACAAAACCTATCATGTACTATTGTTGCTGCTGAAAAGCAAATTACAGAGCTTATTCTAACTGCTATCAGCAGAATACAGATTTCAAAAAAGGATTTCTGGTAGGTGCTTTCAAAAGCAAGGGTTCATGTGGCTAAGGTAATCAAAAAAGCAAGCATAGATGTATCATGTCAATGAAACTGATTCAGGGTGCTGTTACTGGAAAAACATGACACTTTGGACCGAGATACAACTATGTTGGTCAAAAACAAGCTGGCAGATCATAGTGGATAAAGCATAAAACAACTAATTGAGATACACTTGAGGATGAAAATGCAGCTGTTTCAGCAAAAACGTACGACTCTGGGGGTGACAATGCAACTTTTGAATGAGTCTAAAATGTAATTAGAATTTGAGCCTGTGAAAATCTAATGAAATTTTTTTGTTCAAAGCTACTTTCATTCATATTTCTGTGTTAGGGTATTTCTTCACTTCCTCCACCTAATAAATGTGTAGAAACATTGACTCAATGGTAATAGCAAGTGACAAAGTAGAGATAGACAAAGGCTCCAATGTAGATCCACCCTTCGCTCCAGAACAAAAGTGAGGGTTTTTCCTCCAACAATTCTCCTCGTGTATCTGAGTCACAGGATGACTCCAACTTCTTCCTTGTCCCTTTCTTCTATGTAGCATATCCTTTACCTATAGTAAAGCCGCATAAGCATGGTAACACGCATGGACTTCGTAAAAATCTGTCTCACTATAATGTGCATCCTGCTCAAGCACCAATGGGACTAGCTCCTCCCAAGTGAGAGTCTCCTAGCTATGAGAAGTGAGAAGACTCCTGTAAAACACATCATATGTTGATGATGGAAGATGTGAGAGAAATGTCACTGCTAGGTCCTTCAAAGAAATGTTCATACCAAGGGATGCAAACTCATCTCAAATCTCCTCCATCTTGTGGATGTGGTCTTTCATCATAGGGGAATCTACGATAGAAAGATATAGCTTCAACTCAAAAGATAATCGATGCCTGAGGATCCACGGTAAGTAGGGATATAGGGACAATAACAAAATCCCAAAGGTCACGGTCATCAAGGCGACACTCCATACAGCATGACCATAGAGAATAGTTCATCTCATCAAGCTAAAAACAAAGAAGATGCTGCCACTAGGATGTTCACCTGTACGGGGTCCATCGATCTACAGGTCAATAAAATATGTATCTACAGCAATGTAGACAAAGAGTATCCAAGGTAAGAGAACCGACTCAATGCTAAGTAGAGGGGGAGTAATAAACACAGATGAGGACAAGTCTTCAACCTGTAAACGCAGCCAAACTAAGGGCTAGAAAGAAACCAAGAGTGCCTAGAAATGGTGTACCTGCAATAAACACAAATCTTCCCTGCTTTAGGCTTGACAAAGCCGCCCAACACCAAGAACAAGTCACCCAGGTCACAAAATATCAGCAGGTGTAAAAATGCAGCAAAAGGAGTCTGTCTACCTGAAAACAGGCTGCCCAACCTGCAAAGGTGCCACCCAGCTGAGAAGAGGCTGCATAGATCAAATCGCAAATGCAAGGGGTGCCGCCGTCATGAAACATAGGCCTGTTAAAGCAAAAAATGGTGTCGTCCAGCCTGTCAGAAGCCGCCCACGTGCAAGAACAGCACCGCCCAACCTGAATGATGGTCGCCCAGGTCAAAATGCATATCTATCCTTGGTAAACGCAGCCTAAAGGACTGGAAACAAGTCACCATGCCCTGTTTGATAACAAATGGGGGCTGCAACACGTGTGGATGTTGCCTAGCTGATTTTGTCATGGACAGCATGCTCCTCTTCAAGATCTCCAACTCTCACTTATGGCTTTTATACCATGTGAGAGTGCGCAACGGAAAGAGGAAAGTGAACACAAAGAGGAGATAAAGAGAGAAAACAAGAGAGAGAAGGAACAATTTGATTGCAATGGCTAAAGGTACAAGGCTACAACAATCAGCCCCAACACGCAACTCTACACATCAATGTGGACACTAGACAGTAGCAAGGGGATGAGAGAATGAGGAGGGCTAGCTGATCACGAAGAATCAATGGTGGATAATGAGAATAGGAGGGCAAGCTGCCTATATATAGGCAAACTGGGGCCAAAAGTGGCCAAACCCTAAATAGGACACCCAAGACAACCAAAAGTGCCCAAAAAAAGATGCACAAATATTCCCTCCATCTAAGTGTCTAAAACACATAGAATGGCAGACAAATACAATGTCAAAGCTCCTAATCTCCTCGTCTAGCTCAGATTGAGGCTCACAGGCAAGAGATGACCGCACATGACTACTAACAGATACAACTATACAAAGAACCTATTAATACAGAACGCCAACCCCCAATGCCATCACTATAGGGCCAAGTCCATCTTATAGATCATATTTGACTATAGGGATAGTAATAAAGACAAATCACAGATTGTAGCATGAAAAGGCAAAAGATCATGATGACCTTATTAGGGAGCAATTTATACATGCATGTGAAGTTCTTGCTCCTTTGTTGATGGCCATTTTCAATTGAGCCATGTGTGAGGGCTTTCCGACGAGTTGGACAAAGTATACCCTTTTACCACTCTTTAAGAGCAGGGATCTTATGGTACCAAAAAACTATAAGATGATCATGATTGGTCACTGTTTGCCCAAGATATATGGCTGCATTTTTTAGCATAAGCACAGTATATGGGCAAAGAGACATGGATATAGAGCACGGGGACAAGCAAGCTTCAAGAGAGGGTTCATGATGTTTGCTCGTATATTGACCCTCAGAGCTATTACCAAGGAAGGTAGGGCACTTTTACTACTGCTTTGTGGATTTTCACAAAATGTTTGACATTGAGCCCCGAGCTAGGCTCATTAACAACTATTGAATAATGGCTCTCCAAAGGACTTACAATGGGGAATTTATGCCTTGTATGAGTCAGTGATAAGGAGGGTGCATGTTCCAAGAGGGCTTTCCGGTATGATCGACAATATCATCAAGCTAAAGAAACAATGTCCACTTTTGTTTACTCTCTTTGGTGTTTATGTTAACGAACTCTCAGCTTACGTGAATAGATTAGGACTAGGAGCGAACTTGATTGGCATATTGATATCCATCTTGTTGTATGTGCAAGGACACATGGATACATTGCAAGCATTTTGCATGTATAAAGGATTGACAGTGAACCTTCGGAATACCACACAAGCTTGGTTGACCTCAACGGAACATCAATTTACTTTTGGAGGGGATATGGTTGAGTACACTAAATCTTTTACATACATACATGCATACATACACACACACACACACATACATACTCGTGTGTGTGTGTGTGTGTGTGTGTGTGTGTGTGTGTGTGTGTGTGTAGATATGTCGGTCAAAATTTGCTTGAAAAGGCCATAGCTAATAGAGTTTATGTGCTTAATGCAATGACTCATGGGTTTATTGTTTTGAATTGCTATTGGGTGAGTTAGTGAGGAAATAAATTGAATGATGTAGTTGAAGCATTCTTCAAGTCAAAACTTTTGGGATAAAGGCCCAATTTCACCTCCATGTATAGCACACGCACATTATTCAGTTGTACATGTGAATGCACCCTTACGTGCCCTAAGTATAAATACATTTTATTCTTTGTGTACCAACACATTTGTTGGTACACTCAAATCTAATCGTACTTTCACTCCCTCTCTGACTCTTCGTCGCTTTCAAAGAAAAGAAAACATGTCCTAGGCTGCATTTACCATCTAAGAAAAAATTTTCTTAAGCTTATGTCGTATTCTAATCTAACGAGTGTCCATCTCTAAATGACATGCATAGACTCACACATGAGCTGACAATCCTACTAAAACCCCCTCTCAAATTATGGGTGATGTAATACAATGATACAAGAAGAATGACTCATCATAGTCCATACAGCATAGAACAACCAAAGTAGAACCACAAATACCTAAGCACTAGGTGATCAAGCTACCACCAAGATGTCTCGAAGAAAACCTAATGTCGATGTCAATTGAACTAGCTCTTAAAAATAGAGAAGAACCATAGCATGTCCTGTGTCCCTCATCAATGTCTCGCAATAGCATACAAGACCATTCTGTCGAAAAATGCCTTTGAACATATGTGGCCATGGATTCTCTAGCTTCCACCAACAAACCACCAAAGTGTCCCCTCGAGTTAGCAGAAGACTAGGAGCCAAGCCCTCTTTTTGTCAAATTCCAACCCATCATGAAAAAGATGTCTATCCCCTCTTTTTGTCAAATTCCAACCCATCACGAAAAAGATGCCTATCCCAACTCCAGGATTAAAACTTGCCAGACTTCAATCGATGCGTCGAGGATGTTCCATCTCACAACCCTCTCACACTCCCTCATTAGCACTAGAGAGTCGTAACGGATGACCGCATCAACTAGGCTAGAAAGCAACAAAGGAAGGGGACACCAAACCCTTCCCTCCATCTAAAGAAGTGGATCCTTGGTCGGAGGATCGGAGTCGAAGTCTAAGAAAGAGGATGACTCGTCGAAGGAATCCGCATCCCACTTCTTCTTCTTCTCTTCTTTTGAGCCTTCAACTTCTTCTTTCTATCATCCCTCTCTGAAACTATAAAGGCCTCACCATAATGAGACGGAAGCCTCCCCTATAAATATAGAGATACCTCACGCTTGAGAAACATCAAGGGCGTATGTGTGAAGCTCACATGTATAGATAATATCTACACCCTCAAAGCATTCACCACACTATCAAACTTTGGAGAAAAGCTATTAGCAAATATGTCAGGTCATGTGTGAGTTTGAGCTATAGAGGCTTGGGCATATTATTTAGGTTATTTAGGCATTTTTTATTGTGTCATTTTATGATCATATTAGGCATTTATTCCTGGCCGACCAGCATTAAATGTTGACCGACCTTACATATTTTATGGTATTATTTGTGCCTATTTATTCTAGGCTCCTCCTCAGTTGGTTAGTTCACCACCTAGAGGTCCCATGGAGAGAGGAGCCAGTGCCGGTGCCCACGCAACCAATGACTCACTGTTGTATGCGACAGTCTCGTGTCTGATATATGGATTCTATTTCCCGAGCATACATCTGAGTTCTCATCTGTATTGTGTTCTTTCATCTGTATGTGAACTCTTGTTTTTTGCAGTCTGTGCTTGTGCTTTGGCTATGTTCCCTCTCCAAATATCTTCTCTTCTCTATTTCTCTTCTAAATCCTCTACAAATGGCTTCTCCATGCACATCCACTGATGACAAGCTCTATGGACCTGATTATTACACGTGGAGTGCAGTGATGAAGGCCTGGTTTATCCAAAAGCGGTTATGGTACATGGTTAGCGGAGCTCTTGCATGCCCTCAACAACCTTATTCTATTGTTCCAGCCAAGTTTGATAAAGACAACCATGAGGAAGCAATACTTACATGGGATTCAGATGATGCCGTGCTTATTCGGCCTTACTTCGGAGTATTTCCAAAGAGTCCTACCAACGGTCACCTCCTACAGAACAGCTTCAAACATATAGTCGAAGTTGCAATTGATGTACGAGGCTCCTTCCACTATGAGGGCTGTTACTCTCTATGGCCAGCTCCAACAACTGAAGTTAAAAACCAAAGATACGATCCGATCATTCCCACTTCAAGATATCCAAATCCAGGACCAGCTTTGCACTATGCAATCTGCCTTGTCAGAGGCACATCTTGTTGATACAGTACTCTACAAGCTTTCTGGAGAGTTTGATGGAGTGTCAAATGCTTTACAGGCGCAGACATCTATGACTCCTATCAGTTTTCTTCATATGTTCTCGATGCTACTTGAGCATGAGGCGACTTTGCGACTACAGGGGCGGCTTCCGTCACATTGTGGAGGTTTAGGTAAGGCTCTTGCAACTTCATAGAGAAGTTTAAAGATGAAGTCGAAGGCCCAGTGTTATCACTGTCGCAAGAAGAGCCACCTGCGGAAGGACTGCAAAGAGTTAGCAGCTTTCAGGAAGAAAAAGAAGCAGAATACAAATCGGGATGCGGACTCCTCCGACGAGTCACCATCTGCCTCAGATTCTGACTCAGATCCTCCGGCCAAGGCGAAGTCCAAGGCGCTAAAGGGATCCTCTTCTTGGAATCGTGGAAAGGGCTTGGTGGCCCCTTCCTCAGCTGCTTTCTAGTGGTGGTGATGAGGTCATCCTTCACTATTGAAACATGGATCTAGGATATGGCAATGCAGAAGCTATGGAGGTTGAAAGATGAAGATGAAACTCATGAAGACATAGACGAAGACAAGACCAACTGTCACACAAGTGAATTAGGTTCCAAGATTGAGATTGGGACTCATAAACACAATCTTGTGTGTGGACAATGACATAGACACTTTACTGGAAAGAAAAGAGTACTATCATTACATTGAAAAAGGAAGTAAGTACAATGCTTTATAGGAAAGTCTAGGCAACACATCCTCCTATTGTGCTTATGGGATTCTTGTCCTAAGTCCTCACATCTCCATCCAAAGAGACTGAAGTAGGTGTGATTGCAAACATCTCAACACCCCTCCTCAATCACAACCAGATGTACAAAGTGTATAGAGGCTTTAGTGAGCACCACCTGCAAAGTGTGGACATACCACAGACATGGTAAACACCAGAGGCTATCGCAGAAAAGGCTAAGTGTGGATACCACAAACATGGTGGACATCTAGAGACTATAAAAGAGGCCTCACAAAGTGTACAGAGGCTGTAATACAAGACTACATGAGGAGTTTACAAGCTTATGTCAGAAGCATTTAAGGCTAGGCAATATAAGGCTAAAAAAGTCTATCAGAATAGGAGTAGAAGGACTGATGAGGCTTATCCTTCTCCTGGTGGTCTTCTTTTTCTTCCTTTGTTACATGGTCTTCTTCTTATTAAACAGCAGCAAGATAGGCCTTTTGAGACCTCTTTCTGGCATGACAGAATTTCTCGGTGTGCCCAATCCTTTTGTAGAAGTCACATACCAGTTGCTCTTTCTTACCCTTGTACATGTTACCAACATACAGCATTTGTTCATCTTTAGAGGTGCTTGGTTCTTCCTTTTATCTTTTTTTCCTCCTCTAGTAAAAAAGCTTTAATGTCAACCAATTTTGGGTTTGGCATGTTGATTAAAGTGGTTGAAACATTGTCATAATTAGGATGCAAACTTTTTAACAAGACATCAATACAAATATCTTCATCCATTTTCAGATTTATTACTGCAAGCTAGGTTAGGAGATTTTCCATGCAATTCAAATGGGATGCCAAGGATGTATGAGACTTCATATCAAGTCGAAAAAATTCAATCAATAAACCATACTTAGATGACTTTGACTGTGCACCAAACAAAGTATCCAATCTGTTCCAAGTGTCATGGGACATGTCACAAGCATCCACATGATGGATGTAGCTATGATCCAACTCCAATTTTATTATGGCCTGTGCTTTTTCATCAGCTTTTTGCCAAGTAGCTGCTAGGGCAGCATCCCGAGACTGCTTCTCTTGTCCATTGGTGATGGCCCAAAGGCCCTTCTTCATCAAGATGAGCTTAATGCAGGTTTGCCAGGTGTGAAACCCGACTTCTTTGAAGCGAGCTATTGGAAAGTCTTTTTCCATATTAAATGGCTAGAGCAACAACAAATCAGCTCCAAAAATCTCAAATTTTGAGCAACAAAATAGTTGATAGTGTCACAAGACACAAGTGCTAAGAGCACTAGATGAGCATCAATGGACACTATGTCTGTATCTTCTTCCTTGAGTCTTTTAAATCTGCAAAATCCTTCAAGATCTTCCAAATCCAAATCTTCCCCTCCTTGATTTGATAATGGGACTTCAAATCAGAGTGTTCTTGGCCTAGTTTAAGTGGCAAGAGAGAGAATGAAAAAATACTTGAGCTTTAGCTCAATAGGCTATGGAGTCTCTACAATTAGGGTTATGAGCCAACTAGTTTTTGATTCAGTGCAGCTCGCATACGCAGCTATAACGCGAATGGTTTGGTGGGAAGTAAGTTTACAAGGTAGGCTTCAATTGCCCTAAGACCGCCAGGTAAATCTTGACATGTGCTAGCTGCACCGACTGTACAACCACGACAGGGCGCAAGCCTAACAGCAATGTTGAATTTCCAAAATGCTAGACATATAGATCAATAATGTCGTACTCTAATGTGGTACAGGAAAGTGCCCTAAGCAAGGGAACATATTCCTAGAAGAAGGCAAGTTAAGATATGGCTTCTCGAGTGAGATCCAAGTACTCCAAGTGGGTAGGGTCCTATCTAGCTATGGCAGCCATTGAAGCTTCACTGAAGATAGTGAGAATGGAGCTAGAACTGAAGTCATAAGCTTACCAGAAGTAAAGATGAGTTGAGCTGAGCTAGTCCATGCCCGACTAGGCTCTGATACCATGTTGAAACATGGATCTAGGACATGGCAATGTAGAAGCTATGGAGGTTGAAAGATGAAGACCAAACTCATGAAAACATAGACAAAGATAAGACCAACTATCACACAAGTGAATTAGGTTCCAAGATTGAGATTTCGACTCATAAACACAATCTTGTGTGTGAAGAATGACGCAGACACTTTACTGGAAAGAAAAGAATACTATCATTACATTGAAAAAATGAAGCAAATACAATGCTTTATAGGAAAGTCTAGGCAACACATCCTCCTATTGTACTTATGGGGTTCTTTTTCCGAGCCCTCACTGCTACATCCAAAGAAACTGAAGTAGATGTAATTGCAAACATCTCAACATTCACGACTCTCTAGTGCCAGAGAGGGAGTGTGAGAGGGTGGTGAGATGGGGCAACTGTGCCTCATCTATATCTTTATGCAGATGCACAGGATCCAAAGAGAGACATCTCTAACGCATCGACCGAAGTCTAGCAAGTACAAATCCTAGAGTTGGGATTGACATCCAAGTTCACGATGGGTTGGCAGAGAGCAAGTGGCTTTCGTTTGGAGCTCACACGAGGGGACACTTTGGCAGTCTGATCAAAGGCAGGGAATTCATTATCACATTTGTTCCAGATGTATTTTTAACAGGATGGTCATATATGCTATTGAGAGACATTGGGAAAAATACAAAGATATGCTATGATCTCTATTTTCAAGAGCTGGTATGATCAACATCGACATCAGGTTCTCTCCGAGGCCCCTTGGTGGTGGCTTAATCATCCATTGCTTGGGTATCCATGGTTCTACTTGGCAATTCTGTGTTGTATGGTTTCTGATTCATTCTCATTGTACCATTGTATTATATCAAATCACCTATAATCTGAGAGAAGGTGTTAGCAAATATGTTGGCTCATGTGTGAGTCTAAGCTGCAGAGACTTGGACATATTATTTAGGTTATTTAGGCATTTTTATTATATCATTTTATAGTCATATTTGGCATTTATTGCTGGCCGACCACTATTAAATACTAATCGACCTGACATATTTTATGGCATTATTTACGTCTAATTATTTTGGGCTCCTCCTCAATTGGTCAGTTCACCACTTGGAGGTCCTGTGGAGACAAGAGTCCGTGTTGATCCCCACACAACCAGTGACTCACTATTGTATGCGACAATCTCATGTCTGATATACAAATTCTATTTTTCGAGCATACATCTGAGTTTTCATCTGTATTGTATTCTTTCTTTCCCTTTCTCTTTTGTCTTGTGTTTCAGCAATTGATTACAGCTTATGTTTATGCTTCCATTGCTGCACTTCTCTGACAGGAGCGTATAGAGTACCGTTTTCACGAGATGTCCTGCTAGAAGAGCAGACTATATGTATAAGCTAGTCCGGTACATGTGTGAAACCTTTTATATATCAATTGTTACCAAGACATATTGGCTCAATGATTCTAAATTTATTTGATGCTCATATATCTTAAAAGGCAATTTGTATTATTTAAGTGTTTTAAAATATAATTACATGTTCATTTCTCTATTTAAGAGTGACCAATGGCCAGAACGTCCTGTAATTATACTTGGGTTGTCATTGACAAGATACCCAAGAGAAATTAAAAGTTTAGTCAGACAATCAGATTAACCAAAAAGCTCAAATAACTAAGACTTTTACACTCAAATAGTAGCATTGACTAAAAACCCATATAATGAGTAGTTTCAGAAAGTGAAACCAAATTAATCATGATTGAAGAAACAAACCATGAACCGATTAATCTATTCAATGAAGCTCTCCAAAAGCTAAATTTGGCGACTTCTAAAGTGTAGGAGGTTACTATTTTTGAAAGTTGCTCAAATGGAAATTCTATTCGCATCAAAAGGCTTCAAAATTTCGCAAGAAATAATTTTGTCTTCAACAGCTATCTAAATTCTCAACCACTTGAGAGATTTTTAGAGTAGAATGTTTGAAAACTTCTTTCTCTAAAAAAGTGGCGTGTGGCATCTAAAAGACGATATGTACCATTTTAAAGATACAAGTGTTTCCATACTTGTTATTTTCAACAAATACTTGTCATTTGCAGCCTCTACTTTCCACTTTTGAGCACCCAAGCCCCACACTTATATATTGAAGATCTCTCTCTTCATTTGGAATAAGCTCTCATACTAAAATTTCAACTGTATGCTTTGTAATTTTCTATCTATCTCTCATTTAAGAAGCACTTTCTACTTAGCTTAATCTAATCCAAGCACTAAAGAAGAGAATCAACTTACTGCCCAGAGTTTGCAAAAATTAGAATTTCAAAACCCTAATTTTTAGAATTGCAACAAATCAACCCTTTTGTATATGGTTCAGGCACTTGGTGCCTATGGTTTTGTTTCAATAAATTCTTATAAAGGGAAAGGGGTCGGTTCCCCTCTCAATGTGGTGTAACTCCTCTCTCTCTCTCTCTCTCTCTCTCTCTCTCTCTCTCTCTCTCTCTCTCGTGATAATTGATCGAGTTGGTTAAGTTCAAAGTATTGTCATTCTCACGTTCTTCCCCGCACTTACAACATGTGTAACATAAAACAAAAAATGATTGAATCGTGTCCTTAGGCTCAAACTTCATCTGCTGAATCTAGCCATAAAGGGTCACTACATGCATGGTGAAAGATACCTTCTACAACAACTAAAGCTTCAGCTATACTTCAAGAGATGTCCTATTAGAGATAACCGCCCATAGAACTTCTTTAGAAATACATCCAAGAAGAGCAAAGTAGACATACGCATCATCCGTATCCCATGTAAACACAGCTTTCTTATGATTGTTCTTATCAAAATCTTCAACAATTAAAAAATGACAATGAGGATGTGGAATAGCTCCACAAACAATATACCATAACCGCTTCTGCACAAACCAAGCTTTCGTGATAGCACTTCATGTTCGACAGTCAAGTCCATGTAACTTATCATCAGTAGAAATGCATAGAGGAGCCATATGGAGAGGATAAGAAGAGAAGATAGAGAAGTGAAGGTATGGAGAGAGAGAGAGTGTCTGTGCAGCCAACCAAACAACACAGATCACATACTAATACAAGTTCGTACACAATATTCACAAGTGGATCACATAGAATCGACTGCGCAAAAGGGAAAACAGCCAACAAACACTAACAGAAGGCAGCAAATGCTGTCGCCCAGCCTACAAAGACATTAAATGCAGTAAACACAGCAACTGGACATGATCAGCAATAAAATAATGCAGAAAATCAAAAAACAGCCTGCTGGACTAAAATGCAGCCAACAGAAGGTCTGACTGCCCATAAAGGTGCCCAATACAAAGCCTGATACCCATGAAATGTACACTACTAACAAAAACATCCTCTCTCCAGCACAAAATGTAGATGTTAAGAGAGCAGATATGTATACAATGCAAATATTCAATAGTTGGAGTCCAAAACACACAACTAACAAGTGTTTGAGAAGAGGGACGAAAGCAAGTCACTACCCTCAGAAACAAGGCATCCAACGAGAGAACAAGCTGCCCAGAACTAGCGACATAATGGAAATAATGATAGGGAAGATAAATGCAAGGTTCAGTATCTTTAGAGAGCCAAAACACTACAGTTAAGCATCCACAAACAGACAATGGGCAACATGCAGATGTACCAAAATCTAGCAAGCTAGACATTTGATACCATATGAGAGTGCATAACAAAAGTAGAAGGAATAAACGCAAGGCACAAACACAAACAAAATGAACAATGAACTCACAGAAAACTCATCAAAAAGCAATGGAATCCATAATAGAAGCACGAGAATGACATAGAATAACAACAAGAGATTTTACAATGTGAAGCATGTATGTTAACCAGCACTCTGTGACCAGCCACAATGCCTCCAATCTCCCTCTCTCCAAGAAGGCCAAGCAATGCTATGATAACAAAGAGTGGAGTGCGATGTATATTGCCTGCAATGAAGTCAAGACCCAAGAGAATTAAATCAGCTACTGTGAATACCCGCACAGTGGTCTAAATGTTGTGCCCAATAAAGCCCATGAAATGCACATAAATATAGTGTCTAATAACCATGATATCCATAAAACTGACAGCACTTACCAAAGTCTCAACTTTGGGAGCTAGTCATTGAACACACAAGATTCCTCATCTCAACGCTCTTAAAAATGGCCAAAAGCCCTCCATTTAGAAAGTTCCATGACCAAATGTATCAATGACTAATCAAGTAGCATGAAACCCTAAAAAGACGCAGCTTATCTCAAACCAGCTTTGTGCCTAGGATTTCATCAAGATGTCCTTGGAAACCCTAATCACTCATGAGTTAAAATCATGCAATGTCAATATTCCTAAGTTAAGTCACAAACAAAGCTTTAAAGTACTCAAATATAGATTCATTTGAAAAATCTAGCAAATATTCTCTTCACATAATCAACCTTCAAATCCATTAATCTTTCAGCAATATCCTCCAAGCCGATCCCATGGTCTCCAACAAACATCACATATTATCTCCTAAACTCACATGCTTTCCTTGAGATCTTCTAATGGGCTTAATAGTTACTTCAAAATATTGCAATGCATGTATTGTCCCACTCCCCACCCTCCTCCCCCTTCCCAAAAACAAAAAAGACTCTTGAAGGCTGCTAAGAGCGGCAGGGCAGCTAAATGACAAACTCTGATGGA